>NW_025544813.1:516476-517941 GCF_000150115.1 Histoplasma capsulatum G186AR | reverse complement strand
CTCGCCCCAGTAGGGGAGGATAATGTTGACGGGTTAGCACCCGTTGGTAGTTAACTTACGCAACCACCCCCCTACCGCGCGCTCACGTGCTCACGCGCGCTCATGAAGTTCTCCCACGCCTCCTCGCGATTCCGCCCCACAATCGCGCACATCTTAACACCCTAACGATTCTTCCGCCCCGCGCTCCCCCAGAGCGCGACCTCCGATATTTCTTCCGCTCCGATCCCCTTGCCTATAAGAACCCCCTCGTACGACCCCTTCTTCTGATCTTCTTTCTCTTTCTTTCCTTAATCGATTCGTAAACTGTTATCAGGATAGTGTCAAGTCCGTTGATATTGCCGTTGGAACGGATCGTACGAACTGCGCAGGCGGTACGAACGGTTTAATCTGCAACATCGGTAACATCTGCTTAATCGGTGGCACGCCCGTTACAATTGTATATCTTCTGAACTTAAACTATTCTCATTGTACTGCTGTATATACAGTCACTTTGAAGAAGTATATATCAACTACAAATGATATAATCATACAGTATACTGCTCTCTTCACAGCTCTGTAAATCAGTCTGATATATATAATGATTTTTATAATAGACAGTCATCACAGCTATAAGTATCAGCAGCAGATGATGTGAATTATAATACTCAGTCTGATACACAGAATAATCTCATTCTTATTAAATAGAGTATATATAAAGCTTTCATTTTTCTGTTCTGTTCTATTCTGTTCTCTCTCTTTGATCTTCATTTCTTCATTATTATTATAGATGTATATATATTATTATTATAGAGTTAGATTTAGTCATACAGACTGTGTACAACACTCAGACAGTTGACTTGTACTTCTATACAGTATCTAAGATTAGTAGCTCTTTAGTAGAGATGAAGTCAAGCAGATTATTTAGCTAGTGATTATATAACTTTCTATATACAAAGTCACATGTATCTGAATTTAATAGTATTTCTCTTACTAAATACAAGTATTCTGTACATATGAACATAAAATTGAACACACATCAGCAATAATCAGATTATATGCAGTGGCATTGATGGCTGAGTGACTGCACCTCCGCATATAACCTGGTTATTGTGAGGGTTGGGTTTGAACACGCCGTAACCCGACCCACCTATAACTATGACGTATTATGGAAGTCGACTGACCTGCACGTTGCCTCCACCCGGTTAGTTCCGAGGCCGGATAAACCCAGCGCCGGAACCGTCCGCCACCTCGAAATCATCATCATCATAATCCCAGCCTCCGCTGTCACATTTTGGAGCCATATCTTAACTTCACACGCCCGACATTCTTAGCATCCTTCATCTCTCATTCTTCCCCTCCTGCAGGCGCTGGCAGGGATCGGTAGGATCCGTCGCGGAGCATTTCAGATTTTCCGGCAAGTTTGAAGCGGAGCTAACGCCGATCCAACACCGGCCCCTCCTCCTTCATCTCTTGACACCCGAACTGC